>NC_090801.1:21260553-21265553 GCF_036512215.1 Solanum lycopersicum | reverse complement strand
AGAAGATCAATCAGGTTCTGGCTTATCTTAGCGGGTTATCTGATCAGGGCCAGACACCCCCAGTGTTTTCTGCACCAGCACCTCAGGCTCCGGAGGTACAACATGCGGCTACTATGGCTCCCCGCATGGATGTTCCATTGGAAATAGGCACGTTTCCACGTCTGACTACTGGGCCTATAATGACAAGTGATCAGCATGAACTTTTCAGTAAGTTCTTGAAATTGAAACCTCCAGTCTTCAAGGGTGCTGAATCGGAGGATGCTTATGATTTTCTGGTTGACTGTCACGAGCTACTACACAAGATGGGTATAGTAGAACGGTTTGGTGTGGAGTTTGTGACTTATCAGTTTCAAGGGAACGCCAAAATGTGGTGGCGATCCCATGTTGAGTGTCAACCGACAGAGGCACCACCTATGACTTGGGCCTCATTCTCTAGCTTGTTTATGGAGAAGTATATCCCCCGGACTTTGAGGGATAGGAAAAGGGATGAGTTCCTGAGCCTAGAGCAAGGTAGGATGTCGGTTAATGCTTATGAGGCTAAGTTCCGTGCACAGTCCAGATATGCCACTCAACTCTGTTTCAGTCCTCAAGAGCGGATTCGTCGGTTTGTGAAGGGGTTGAGGTCAGAATTGCGGATTTCGGCCTTACAGATAGCGGCAACGGCAAAATCCTTCCAAGAAGTGGTAGACTTTGTGATAGAAGTTGAAGGAGTGAAGCCAGACGACTTCACCACAACATCGACATCAAAAAGGTTTCGGAAGGGAGGTGAGTTTAATGGTTCTTACACTAGAGGACAGGGTTCGGGAAGTTACTCAGTCCGACCAATTCAGTCTTCACTACAGACTGTAGTTGGGGGACCACCTCAGACCGGTCAACACTTCTCCGAGGGGCCTATGCTTGACTCCAGAGAATGTTATGGATGTGGGGATATTGGACATATTAGGAAAAATTGTCCCAGACAAAGTTATAGACCCCCAATAGCTAGAGGTAGAGGTGGTCATGGTAGAGGCCGTTATTCTGGAGGACGTGGTGGTCGAGGTAATGGTGGTCACCAAAATGGCAGAGGTAATGGGCAAACTGGGGCCACTACATCACAACATGGTAGGGGCAACGGACAGACGCCATTGTTACGCTTTCCCTGGGCGGTCTGAAGCGGAGGCATCTGATGCTGTCATCACAGGTAATCTTTTGGTTTGTGATTGCATGGCTTCTGTATTATTTGATCCCGGATCCACATTTTCTTATGTATCTTCCGCATTTGCTAATGGTCTTAATTTACATTGTGAATTGCTTGACATACCTATTCGTGTTTCTACTCCGGTGGGTGAGTCTGTGATAGTTGAAAAGGTGTATAGGTCTTGTCTTGTAACTTTTGTGGGGAGCAATACTTATGTAGACTTGTTTATCTTAGAAATGGTTGATTTTGATGTAATTCTGGGTATGACTTGGCTTTCTCCGCAATTTGTGATCTTGGATTGTAATGCTAAAACGGTGACGTTAGCCAAGCCTGGGACAGATCCGTTAGTGTGGGAGGGTGACTACACTTCCAATCCGATGCGTATCATCTCCTTTCTTCGTGCTAAGAAAATGGTTAGTAAAGGGTGTTTAGCTTTCTTGGCACATCTCAAGGATGACACTACCCAAGTGCCTTCGATTGAGTCGGTTTCAGTAGTCCGTGAGTTTCTGGATGTGTTCCCTGCAGATCTTCCTGGTATGCCACCAGATAGGGATATTGACTTCTGTATCGATCTTGAACCGGGTACTCGCCCCATCTCTATACCCCCTTATAGAATGGCTCCCGCAGAGTTAAGAGAGTTAAAGGCACAACTTCAAGAGTTGTTAAACAAAGGCTTTATTAGACCAAGTGCATCTCCTTGGGGTGCTCCGGTTTTGTTTGTAAAGAAGAAGGATGGGAGTTTTCGAATGTGTATAGACTACAGACAACTAAACAAGGTAACCATAAAGAACAAGTATCCTCTTCCCCGCATTGATGACTTGTTCGATCAGTTACAAGGTGCTTGTGTCTTCTCTAAGATTGACTTGAGATCCGGTTATCATCAGTTGAAAATACGGGCAACGGATGTGCCAAAGACTGCTTTTCGAACGAGGTATGGGCATTACGAATTTGTAGTGATGTCTTTTGGTCTTACGAATGCCCCTACTGCGTTCATGAGCTTGATGAATGGTATTTTTAAGCCATATTTGGACCTCTTCGTGATCGTATTTATTGATGATATATTGGTATACTCAAAGAGCAAGAAGGAACATGAAGAACATTTGAGAATGGTATTGGAAATGTTGAGGGAGAAAAAGCTTTATGCCAAGTTCTCTAAGTGTGAGTTTTGGCTAGATACAATGTCCTTCTTGGGGCACGTGGTTTCTAAGGAATGAGTGATGGTGGATCCTTCTAAGATTGAAACAGTGAAGAATTGGGTAAGACCCACTAATGTGTCAGAAATAAGGAGCTTTGTTGGGTTAGCTAGCTACTACCGCCGATTCGTCAAGGGATTCTCTTCTATTGCTTCCCAATTGACGAACTTGACTAAGCAGAATGTTCCATTTGTATGGTCGGACGAATGTGAGGAAAGCTTTCAGAAGCTCAAGACTTTGTTGACTACCGCACCTATCCTTACCTTGCCAGTAGAGGGTAAGAACTTCATTGTTTATTGTGATGCATCCTATTCTGGTTTGGGCGCAGTACTAATGCAAGAGAAGAGTGTGATTGCTTATGCTTCAAGGCAATTAAAGGTGCATGAACGTAACTATCCAACTCATGATTTAGAATTGGCTGCAGTAGTGTTTGCATTAAAGCGATGGAGACACTACTTATATGGGGTTAAGTGTGAGATCTATACAGATCATTGTAGCCTTCAGTATGTCTTTACTCAGAAAGATTTGAACTTAAGACAGAGGAGATGGATGGAGTTACTAAAGGACTACGATATCACTATTTTGTATCATCCGGGGAAGGCGAATGTTGTAGCGGATGCTTTAAGTAGAAAGGCGGGAAGCATGGGAAGTCTAGCTCACTTGCAAGCTTCTAGACGCCCATTGGCTAGAGAGGTTCAGACTCTAGCTAATGACTTGATGAGATTAGAAGTAAATGAGAAGGGAGGATTGTTGGCTAGTGTGGAGTCAAGATCTTCTTTTCTTGACAAAATTAAGGGAAAACAGTTTGATGATGAGAAACTAAGGCGAATCCAAGATAAAGTATTGCGAGGGGAGGCTAAGGAAGCACAAATCGATGAGGAAGGTGTTTTGAGAATCAAGGGAAGGGTATGTGTACCCCGCGTCGATGGTTTGATCAACACTATTCTGACAGAGGCTCATAGTTCAAGGTATTCTATACATCCGGGTGCAACCAAGATGTATCGTGACCTAAAACAACACTTTTGGTGGAGTAGAATGAAGCGTGATATTGTTGACTTTATTGCCAAGTGTCCAAACTGTCAACAAGTAAAGTATGAACACCAAAGGCCCGGAGGAACACTTCAGAGAATGCCCATTCCGGAATGGAAGTGGGAAAGAATTGCAATGGATTTTGTGGTTGGTCTTCCAAGGACAATGGGTAAGTATGACTCCATTTGGGTGATTGTTGATAGGTTAACTAAATCTGCTCATTTCATTCCGGTAAAGGTGACTTACAATGCAGAGAAGTTAGCCAAGATCTATATCTCAAAAATCGTTTGATTACATGGGGTTCCACTATCCATCATATCAGATAGGGGTACGCAGTTTACTTCTATGTTTTGGAAAACATTACATGCGGAATTGGGTACTAGGTTGGACCTTAGTACTGCGTTCCATCCTCAGACCGATGGTCAGTCTGAAAGGACGATTCAAGTGTTGGAGGATATGCTTCGTGCGTGTGTGATAGAGTTTGGTGGTCATTGGGATAGCTTCCTACCCTTAGCAGAGTTTTCATTCAATAATAGCTATCACTCAAGTATTGATATGGCCCCATTTGAAGCATTGTATGGGAGGAGATGTAGGTCTCCCATTGGTTGGTTTGATGCATTCGAGGTTAGACCTTGGGGTACTGACCTTTTGAGGGATTCGATAGAGAAAGTGAAGTCTATTCAAGAAAATCTTCTAGCGGCGCAAAGTAGACAAAAAGAATATGCAGATCGAAAGGTTAGAGACTTAGAGTTCATGGAAGGTGAACAAGTCTTGTTGAAAGTTTCGCCCATGAAAGGGGTGATGCGGTTTGGAAAAAGGGGTAAACTAAGTCCAAGGTACATTGGACCATTTGAAGTACTTAAGCGAGTAGGAGAGGTGGCTTATGAGTTAGCGTTGCCTCCAGGGCTGTCCGGAGTACATCCGGTATTCCATGTGTCGATGTTGAAAAGATATCATGGGGATGGAAATTACATTATCCGTTGGGATTCAGTCTTGCTTGATGAGAACTTGTCTTATGAGGAGGAGCCTGTTGCTATCTTAGATAGAGAAGTTCGCAAGTTGAGGTCAAGAGAGATTGCATCCATCAAGGTGCAATGGAAGAATCGACCAGTTGAAGAAGCCACTTGGGAGAAGGAGGCAGATATGCAAGAAAGATACCCACATCTGTTTAAAGATTCAGGTACTCCTTCTCGCCCTTGTTTTTCTTCTTGTGATCGTTCGGGGACGAACGATGGGTAAATTAGTATCTATTGTAACGACCTGTTTAGTCGTTTGAGCAGCAAATTTTATTTCTGGAAAAACAGGCTGAGCCGACGAACCCAACGACGGACCGTCATGGGCACGACGGACCGTCGCAGGGTCTCGTTTCAAAACACTTAGAAAATCTTAAATTGGGTACTGAAAATCGACTCTCTGAACTTTGTAACGGAGTGGCAGGACGGACCGTCACAGGTGTGACGGACCGTCACAGGCCATTCACCCAAAATCAAGTTTCTGAACTATCCGACGGACAGCAGGACGGACCGTCGCAGGCGCGACGGCCCGTCACAGTTTGCATAATCCCAGTTGGAGTCGGATTTCTGGTTAAGTTTTAAGGGGCG